>NC_134208.1:196782844-196817844 GCF_965140235.1 Caretta caretta | reverse complement strand
CATTTTTGGCCAAAGTAATGTCAGTCATTGACATTTGCGGCAACTACAAAAAGGACCCCCTAATGGCAGCCATTTTTATTTGTTTCTTAAGATCCAAAGACTGCTGAAAGAACAATTGGATAAAGTTGAGGATTGGAGAAGCTTGATTTTCTTGTTCCTGTGAAATGAAACTAGTCCTTTTTCTTCTCCTTCCCCTTAAAAGCAGAAGTCTGCTAGGGGGTTGTAGCTGTGTCAAAGCCGTTGGGATGCCACTGCTGATCACTTTAATTACTAGGACTAAGGAGGATAAAATTAAAAGTAGCACCATTGAAGCAGTGGAAGAAAGCTTGCCGAGATGTCGGTGAACTGTGAAATATAAAAATTGCATACCAATACATTTTTATAGGAAGGAAACAAGGAATTACATTACTTATTCTTGAAGAGTTTGTCCTTAAATGGTGAAGTTTTACTTGCTGTGCATCCATGTGGCAGATTTTTAGACCCTTAGAAAGTAATTGAGGTGGAGGAACAGAGTAAACTTTTATATCTTCCCAGCATGGCGGATACATGACAGAGAGATGAAAGATTTACCTAGTTTTCTCTTTAGAATTGGACAGTTTTCTAGCATATGTTGTTGTAATCAGAGTTTTCATGTCCCTTTCTTTCCCTGTTGCAAATTCCATATTTGTGCTTTATGAGCTTTACCAGGTCTTTTTCATGGTTTTTTTGGAAGGGACAATAAAAATATATTGTTTCACAGTGCACATTTTAAGTTAATTGTTTTCTAACTTGCAACTTTTATATATACTTGAATCATACCTTCAGTGTAATTTAAACTTAGTGGTTCTTCACAATCATTTCCTCCCTCAAAGCTCAATAATCAACAGTTCAAATAATATATGTATTAAATTGAAGCAATAAGTATGCTGTTTTGCTCTTCTCCGCTAATGATGATTGAATTTTAATTAGCACAAACACAAGCCACAACCATCTATATTTGCTCTAAGAGGATGCTAGTGATTATGCTAATGATTCAGGGATATGAGGTCTCCTCTTTTGAAATCAGCCTACCATATTCCAGGACATCTTGTTCCTAAAGTGTACCTGGCTTGATATTAAATAGGCCATGTACTGTAGTAGATTTAGTTGGATCATATGAACATTCAGTGTTAAGCTGCCTAGTACTTTAAAATAAGTTTGGCGGATTCCATTTGTAAATTAAATTAATTTAAATTAAAACCACAAATTCACCTGTGTTAGGCGTGACAAGATGGAAATATATTTGAGCACTTTCACTTCATGTAAACTCAAATTTAATTAAGGTTGCCAGATACAGTAGGTTGAAATAAAATTGGTTGCTGTGTTAGTTGGCTGGCTGCACATTAAATTAACCTGATTTATTGTTGTGCATAGTACACATAGAAGGTTTCTAGTTTTCTGTCTTGTGTGGACTTTAACAAATAAGTTTTTGATGGAACTCTTACTCTGTGCCTTCTGGGAAGTTAAGGTGTGAGAAAGCAAACAAAGCAAATATGCCATCCTGCTGAAGAGCTTGCAGGGCCCAAGCAAAATTGTCTTTATAGTGTTAGGACATTAGCAGAAAAGTAAATCAAGGCAATCTGATAGGGAACCAGAATTCTGTCAGTCAGGCTCAAGATACTGTGCTGTGTCCATATACTTTGTTTACTGTAGGGTTTTATGAGTTGTAACTTGCCCATGCAAGCTGTTAATGAGGCTAAATCTTTCTGCTTGAGGATTGAATTACAGCACACCTCTGGGCTAATGGTTATAAACAGAAAGTCCCATTAGGACTGCATTCTGATTCATTCATTTGCATTTTTTCTATTGTACCAAGAACAACGATGAGTAAATAGCTACAAACAAACAATCTACATGGAAATGGCTAAAATGTACCTAATTAGTATTTTGTGCTTGTCTTATTAATGATTGCTTAAACTAAATACCACTTGGTAGCAGGCTCTTACAAAGATTTGCAGGTGTGGAATATTCAATTTCTTGTTTCGTGGGAATGGTGTTTGCCATTTATTGGAAGAACGTAAGTTGCCAATACTGCTTTCCAAAATTAGACTAATTGGTTGTATTCTACCAAAATTAAGGCCATCTGCAAAAATCCTGATTTCAACAACTATGTTATGTCTATGAATTAAGTTTGAGGTAAATTTAACTTAAAGCCACCTGCTTGGTTTTGTTGTATTTATTAGTGTTTATTGTGCACTAGTGGCTTTTAAACTTTTTCTTAAGTTTGAAAAATGCAAGTTTTGATAAACAAAGCTTAAACTCCATTTTCCTCACGTTTCAGTGTATTTCAATAGCTTTGATTAAACCTATATTTTGTAATTTGTTGTGCGTTACTCCATTTCAGAAATATATGCATGAAAAGTTTACTATTTGTTGTAATTAGTTATGTGATTGAAATTTTATAGTCCTATAATGATACGTTTCAATTTTTTAACAGAACATTGTTAAATTGAATGATTCCCTTACGAAAACACTGGATATTTGTTATTGGGTGATATTTGCAATTACTGTACTGTAGCCAACAAAGGGGCATTTTAAAACTAGAGAAATTCTTGTGTGCCCTAGAGTCTCCACCAACAGGTTAAATTTAGGTTAAATTTTATATTTAAAAAAAAAAAGATGCATTACTTGAACAGTGTGAATCACATTCTTCTCTTACTTCAGATTTACATCAGTATAGCATTCTTGACGTCGGTGGAGTTACTTGTGTAACTGAGAGCAGTATCTGACCCCTGATTTTAGTATGATGGTAGAATATTTCTCTCGCTAGTAATTCAGTTTAGTAAAATCCTTTTTGCAGCTATAATAAAAATGTTGTAGCTATTGCTAAGAAACAAAAGTTTCTGACAATTGTTTGCATCAGGATATTTTACAAGGTATAATTTTATTTTAAAATGGTTTAAATTACAAATGCTGACATTTTTAATATATGATAATGTTGGATATGCTAAAAAATCTGATTCCCGTATGTCTTTAAAAATTGTGGTGTGACACCCAACTGATATAGAGCATCCTATTTATAACGTGGGCCAAGCACCATGCTGCAAACCAGTTACTATCATGATGATCAGATTGAGAATGAAATTGCATTTCTGTCAATTACTGAGTTGGCAACTGTTCAATATATCTTAGCAGCAAGATGAAGAGCGACGTCGGCAGCTGAGAGAGAGAGCTCGTCAGCTAATAGCAGAAGCTCGATCTGGAGTGAAGATGTCAGAACTTCCTACCTACGCTGAAATGGCTGCAGAAAAGTTGAAAGAAAGGTCAAAGGCATCTGGAGGTGAGTTAGGGAGCCTCGTATCTTATTCCTGTAGCAACCTAGAAACCAGAAAGGACCTTTTTTGGGGTATCACTTTTATTCACACTTGAAAATGTTGTTGTAAGAAATTGTTGTCCATCAAGTACACATATCAAAAGACTGGCAATGTATAGCTTTTCCAAATCAGGGTTATATAACTTAATTCAAACAGTTAAAAGAATGGTGCATATGTTACAGCAAGAATATGACTATAAAGGTAAAAAATGTTGGCTAATATTGGCCTGTTGAACTACAAATTTGACATTACCTCTGCATTTTTAGAATTGTAAGAAATATTATTCATATAGAAATTGGGTGGCTAAAATCTCCAGAGTTCATTGAAAATGTAGGAGTTAGATGTGACCTCTGGGGGAAAGTACATTATAAAGATTTAAGAAACTTGACTTAAAAACAAAAAACGAGTTAGTACGACTTCTTTCTGAAGGAAAATTTGAAGAAGTTCTCTGGCATTACATTGTTTTCATTCGTTATAACCTGGGAGGTTGGAGTAATAATCTTTTGATTTTAAATGGCAGTCTTTTTGCGTACCACTTACCTTTACAGTTTTTAAGTCGTATATTACTGTAATACTACTAAAGAGACTTTGAAATGTCATTAAAATTCATATATCTGCCAGTGCTTCAAGCTGGAGTAATGTAGTGACATTCAAATTCAAATGGGTACAGAACACATATTTTAGTCCAGGCTCCTTGCTCTTTTAGTGTCTCCTAAATATGCTAAGGAATAATTAATTGTCTCATACTAACCCATAATTGTAGCACAAATGCCCGGTAAATCCAACTTTATATTTATTTTGCTAGATCTACATTCACTGATTATATGTTTTCTTTCTGTGTTCAATACAGTTTTAAATATGTTCTTTTTAGTTAATGTTGCAACTGTCTTGTACCATAGGTCTTCCACTCCCTACTCCATTTAACACTGAAGCACTAAGAATGGCTGGAGAGCAGTTATATGTTTCCATTTAAGTCTGATCTTTGGTTTACCTCCATTCACCCAGTAAACGAAGCATGGCAGGTGTCTCCAGTGTGGGGCTGTTCTGCAGTACTGAATTCACCCTAAGTAGGGAAAACATGGCCTTGATGTGGAATAAGCTTTTCAGACTTTATGAAAACTCCTCTAAGCTAATGAAAATATTGCTTCAAAGCATGTTCACACTGTGACGTACAATAGCAAACACCTTTAAAAATGGTTACTGCTCATTTTTCCATTGCAGCCTTTCCTAGTTTGTTCCTTATACTTGCATTAAACACTCTGGGCCAAATTTAGACTTGGCTGATGCAGGTATAGTTCCATGAAAGTGCGTAGGCCAAATTCATTGGTGACGTATATAGTAGTATAGATACACGTAACATTTAAGTTAGTTAGAAAACGAGTAAAATGGCAAAGTAGTGTAAATTGCAACCAATTTGGCATTCTTTATGTGACTTAAATATTTATCATTTTTTATCCTGCTTTACTTTATCATTCCTTGCACGCACTGACGTTATCCTTTATACCCACCTGTTAGTTGCTTTTCCTGCTGCACTTCCTCCCTCTACCTCTGAGTATAAAATACACTTGTTTTACACACACTTTGAATGCCAAATTGGTTACAGATTACAGTGCTTTGCCACTTGCACCCACTTTCTGACCAGCTTACACCACCATATATTTCACCATAGAATATGGCTCTCCATGTTTAAAATTTCCATTGAGTTTTTCTGTTAACCAGTCCTTTCTTTCACTAAATTTGTAAGCTCCCTCAAAGATAGCCTTTCATTTGACCCTAGCACAAATAGTCTTGTAGTGTCTGTCTTCCTTTATTCTCTTCAGAATTGTCTCTACCCTAGTGAGGACCAATCTTCATCTCCACTTTCCTAAATAATAAAAACCAAGGGTGAAATCCTGGCTTCAGTGAAGTGAATAGCAAAACTCCCACACATTTCAGTGGGGCCAGGATTTCATCCATAGTTTCTCTAACTCTTCTGAATAACTGAGATCCTCAGACTCCTTAATTAGTCTTCCACTTCGTCACTATTTCAAGAACACTTGATACCTCTATTTATTGCAAGCTATATCTGCTATTTAATATCATTGTTTAGCAGTATATGAATAAGATTTTAGATCAAGATTCTGTCATTCTTACTCACGTTGAGTACTAACTCTTTACATGTGTGGTTGCACCAAGTTCCGAGATGACTAATTGCAGAGTAAGTTAGGATGCCACAGGAGTAGGGTGTCAAAATCTGACTACTTGAGTTTTCATCAACATCACATCTACTATTAAATTATCAATTGTATTTTTTCTTGTATGACCATCTAGTATATTTTCTATTTTTATATATACTATGCCTAGAATCATAGAATATCAGGGTTGGAAGGGACCTCAGGAGGTCATCTAGTCCAACCCCCTGCTCAAAGCAGGACCAATCCCCAATTAAATCATCCCAGCCAGGGCTTTGTCAAGCCTGACCTTAAAAACTTCTAAGGAAGGAGATTCTGCCACCTCCCTAGGTAACGCATTCCAGTGTTTCACCACGCTCCTTCTGAAAAATTTTTTCCTAATATCCAACCTAAACCTCCCCCACTGCAACTTGAGACCATTACTCCTTGTCCTGTCCTCTTCTACCACTGAGAATAGTCTAGAACCATCCTCTCTGGAACCACCTCTCAGGTAGTTGAAAGCAGCTATCAAATCCCCCCTGTTCTTCTCTTCTGCAGACTAAACAATCCCAGTTCCCTCAGCCTCTCCTCATAAGTCATGTGTTCCAGACCCCCTATTCATTTTTGTTGCCCTTCGCTGGACTCTCTCCAATTTATCCACATCCTTCTTGTAGTGTGGGGCCCAAAACTGGACACAGTACTCCAGATGAGGCCTCACCAATGGTCACTGGTTTACATCTTCTACATTGATTTTGTCTGTCTGTATCGTAATCTGGGCAAGTTATTTGGACTTTTATTGCACTTCTATTTTGTGGTTTCTGTCCACTCTGATTCCCCCTTACTCTTATTTATGTGAAAATTTATCACTTTCCTACGTGTTCATTCTCCCACATTTTTCACATAAAGTGAACAATAACCATCTTATTACTTATTTTTGTGGTACATACTCAACCTTCTCCACATTATTCCATCTCATCATTCACAGTATGTCTTTGTTTTCCAAATCATTATTTACTCAAGTAGCTCCTCCTCCTCCTAACTAGGGGTCTTACTTGTTAACTTTACTAAGGAACAGTTGAGTGAGACTGTGCTAGCATTTTTTAAAATCCAAGTAAGTTACAATAGCCCAGATCCTCAAAAGTATTTAGGCACCTAACTCCCATTGATTTTGATTGTGGTACGACACTTAAATATCTTTGAGGATCTGGGCCTATATGTGTACCACTTATTCCTTCAGTTCTTTATTTGCTAAAAATATTCAGATTTAATAGACAAGATCTTTTTTGTGAATACGGTCTGAGTTCTATCCTTACTTACATTATACGTTTGCAAGTGTTCTGTTTCTGTTTTTTAGCAGTAGATTCCCCTATATGATGCTTAAGTCAAGCTTACAATAATTTTCTAGATCATTTATAAATCTCTTCTTACTACATATTTAATAAGCCTCTCTCTCTATGTATATATTGATTCAGACATCCCGATTTCAAATAACAGGTATTAAATAAATCTACTAGACTCTTCTCTCTTTTTTCACTTCAGAAAGATGGTACTTGTCCATTTCTAATGTTTTAAATTTTTTTAATGAATTTCTTGTTCACCTTTGTTGGTGAAATTCTAATCTCCTTCAATATTTCTATTTACTTATTGAGAAATTTGTGTTTTGGCATTAATAGTACAGCCTTATTTGAAAGCCTTGATTTAATCATGACCTAGAAAATCCATTTGCCTATTGCAAATAGAAAACTTTCCTGGATAAATAGCATCTGCAGAATACAAGCTCTCTGGCAGCTGTTTAGTAGGGGGAGATATGGGAGGAGGAGAAAGGGGCAGAGAGAGAATATTCCTTCTCCCTTATGGCAGATAGAAGCATTTGCGGTTGAGGCTTCAAATACAGTAGATTTCTACTAGCTGGAGGCTGATAAGTTGAGCCCTTGAGTTTGGTCCTGGAACATCACCCTGATAAGAATCCAAACACCCTCCCCTTTCCCAGCAGCTCAGGAGCAGTAGAGTTAGCCTCTTATCTGGGTATAGTCCTTGAACAGTGAGGCCCCATCTTTCACATCTGTGATTTGCAAGTATGTTAAGTTCATTGACTATTAGGTTTCTGCCCTATATCCAACCTAGGATAGTATGTTTGTGAGGGGGGAGGTTGATTAGGCAGATGTGGGGGAGTGGGCAGGAAAGAGAGGGAACAATTAATGAGACACATTAGAAAAGATCAGTATGGTATTGAGTGAGAGTAGTATTTTGGTGAATAAATACAGACCAAAAATATGGGGGAGGAGATAGAGAACACAATGTAAGAAATGAAAAACAGGGGAGGCGGGTAGAGGGAGAGTGAAAAATAAAAGAGGAAACAGGCATTGAAAGCAGCTCAGGAAAAGATACACCATGATCTGTTATAGCAAAACAAAAACAAACAAACAAACAAAAAGAGTAGGGTTAAAAAAAAGAAGGGATGGAAGCACTGAGAAAAGCAAGAGAGATGTAGTAAGTTACTATTTAAAAAATATATTAGAGAGTTAGTTGACAATATTGTTATAATTTTATATAGTATACAGTAAACACTGAACAATTGTTCTGCTCCTTTAAGATGTCTACACTACAAAAAAAAAAAAAAGAACACCCCACACCAGTGAGTCTGAGCCCTGGTCCACAGACTTGGGCTTGCAAGGCTCAGGCAATGGCACTAAAAAGAGTCACATAGACATTCCTGCTGAGGCTGGAAGTCAGGCTCTGACATCAACTCCCCTTCCTCTCCCCAGGCTTCAGAGCTCAAGCTCCAGGCCAGAATGTCTACTTGGCTATTTTCAGCATCCTAGCACAGCACACCATGAGTTCGTGTCTGCAGACCTGGGCTCTGAGATTCACTGCCCCTGGGATTTTTTTGCTATAGACATTCCCTTAAATACTGGGTGAATGGCTTTGGGGGTATCCTAGGGAGGACATAGCAGCACAGGTGTCCTCACCCAGACTTAGTCCTTGAGCTAGTAGGTATCAAGTAAACATTTCAAGTCCTGGATTTAATTTTTTTTTTAGCAATATCTACCTTCCTTTGCAATTATCACTAAAGGCCCTACTGTCTTGTCTTAACCTCGGGTTGCTTAAATACATGAAATATTTGATTTCTGCTTTCTGTCTTCCTTTTCTTCTCCACTTTGCTTTCTTTGTCAGTGTTCATACTCTACAAACTCCATTCCGTAATCTTAAAGCCAACTCTGTACCTGATGTTTTAAAACAAAGCCATGTGAACATAGCGTCACAGTGACGGCTGTGGAGACTAAAGACCTCTCCTTGTCTCCAGAGCCAGTACAGTATAGACAGCAGTAGTGCAAGCTTGCTCACACTTTACCTGCCAATCTGTCTCAACCAGGGCTAGCCTTACGGGTGGGCGACATGGTAGTGCCATGGTCAGGGGGTTACTATCCAAGTGCCGCAAGCTGGCAGGCCGGCCGGAGCAGGAGTGAATGCTCATGAGCCTAGGGCTGGAACCCCAACTTGGGGGAGGTGATGCCACTGGAGTTTCCAGCCTGGTGGGGAGGCGCAGGCAGCAGGGCTAGGCCCTGCAGACCCAGGGGACCAGCCCCTGGGGTCCCCCCCCCGACCCTCCGTGCACCTGCTCTCCACGTGGTAGGTGTTTTAGGGGGTTGTGTGGCCCAGGGAGCCCCCGGAGCTCAGAAACTCCTCCCCATGCAGCCCGTCCAGGCTCCAGGACCAGAAGCTGGTCCTCATGCTCTGTGCCCCACGCTGCTGTTCTCAAACTCAAAGAAAGGGTGCTAAAATAGAAATTTGCTCAGGGCACCATTTGCCCTAAGGCCAGCCCTGGGCTCAACCCTGACAAAAGTCTTGTCTGCACAAGGAAATAGTACCTATTTAATTAATCAGTTTAGAAGCTGATGCCATTGGTTTAGACATTGATGTAGTTAAATTGGTGCCACCCCTTTTTGTGTAGATGCTCTTAAATCAGTTCAAGAGTACCATATATCAATTTAGCTTAAGATGGTAAGGAATCAACTTAAGCTAAATTGATATAAGGTACTCTTGAACTGAAATAAGAGGGTCCCCACAAGGGTGTTGCACCATTTTAATTAAATCATTTTCTAAACTGATTGAGTTAAATTGGTATAATTTTCTCATGTAAGTGAGTCCTTTAGAGGTATGTGTGAGAGGATAATTCAGGCTGCTTGTCCAGACCTGACAACTCCAATCAAATCTGGTATTAGAGTTACCCCACACATCTTCCTCTGCCCACTCCACTCCGCCATCTACATTGCAGAACTCCTGACTTTGTTTATTGACTCAGGTGGGCTGGTTGCTGATGTATTTCAAAATGCTTTGCTCCTCTCCATTGTAGCAAGAGCCACACTTGGAATGAGCAAAGCTGCACAAAGAACATTAGCAACTGTGTTTGGATGTTTCGACAGTCTAAAGAGGAAGTAAGAGTGCAACTGATGTAGAAGGAAGAGTAGCAGCAAAAAAAAAATAGCCTTGAAGAATGTGAATTACAGTGATTGTAAAGATGAGCAGGTGGACAAAATAAACAGCTGTATTATGTATTCCTCCCTGGAAATCTTAAAAAATTCTGTTGTCAATAGATGTGGACCTGAGTTGCAGGATCTGTACATGCCCAAAGTTCAGGGGGTTGGTTTAGCCTACTACAGAGCTAGGGATTAGGCTTTATAGTTCTGATCCAGATCCAAACTTCACAAAATTGGGGGTGTTCAAGGTTACAGTTTGGGGTCTAGACAGTTTCTAACTACCATATTTAGACTCCTCTGTGTTTGGCTGAGTTGGAAATGTATCAAAGTAAGTTTTCACTAACTGTGTAACCTCCAATTTTAAGTAATAGTTATTCTCCAGTACTGCCGTTTTCCCACGTTTGTTTTAATTGTCTCCAACTTTCCTTCATATGAAAGCCATCCTCTTTCCCTTTCCAGTCTCTAAATACGCCTGAGTCCATTTCTTATGCACATACATGCCAAACAGCAAAAGGCTTCACTTAAAGAAACTAGAAATTATTAAATAAAATGCAGCTAAACATTTTGAAGGTGTTACCCAGCTTTTTTTAATGTCACTTATTTTAATTTCACTGTACATACAGTATATGGTTTCTCAGTAAAATAAGGAAAGTAGGGGTCAGGACTTTTCATGAATTCTGTTCCTGGCTCTGTCACTTGTTCATCGCTTGACCTTCCTTAAGTCACCTACCCTTTCTATGCCTTGGTTTTACTCATCTGCAAAATGAGGATAATAGTATCTGCCTACTTCATGGGAATGTTATTGGGCTTATTTAATTAATGTTTGTAAACTGCTTTGAGATGCTCAATGGAAGGGCCCCATGGAAGTGCAAAGTATAATGAAGATTATTTATTAAAACTTTGCATTCCTTGCCAACTGGCCTCACCATTCAAACTGGTGCTGTGACAGAGCAGTAGGGTGTCTGCTTCTAAGGATTATTCTCATAATGTGTTACTGTATCAAAGATCAGCCAGAAGGACAAGGTGATTCACACATAGCCTGTTCGAATGCTGAAGGATGTAAGAAAAAAAATATAACTTATGTGTTCTTTGACGTTGGTCAGACATCCAGCCCAATTGAAGTCTGTACCTGAGGCCAAATTCTGCCCTGATTACATCCATTGCACCTCCACTGTGTGTACATACTGAATTGCATCAGTTTAAAGATATACCTAATAGTGAAAACCAGGAAATCTCCCTGCAGACTGATTTTGTTAACTTCAGTTTGCATTTCTTGCCATAGTGGTGCTCAGCTGTCACTAAACCACTAATGTTTCTACTGGGATGGTGCATGAACAAGATAAAGTACTAACGTTAACACTACATGTTCCTACAGATGAGGATGATAATACTGAGATAAATACTAATGAGGAGATTCCTGAATGCTCTATTACAGAAGGTGGAGATGAACTTACTAACCCAGAAAATGACCTTGATTCTACTGGTAATTTAAATAATGGCTGTTTTGTGCACTTTGCATGACTGACATTTCTTCATCATCAATATCAATGTGTCTTTTATCTGTTTAGTAATGTTAGCCTATCTTTGTATCTTTTTAACCCTTAAGTTCATTTCACTTTCCTGAATTATTTACTTTCATGTTTATTATTGCTTCAAATTTAAGATCAACAACAAAAGAAATATTTCAAATAATGAAGGATTCCAATGTGTGTTCCTGTTCGGAGATAAGGTGTGATTGCACTAACTGCACCAGCCAAGCCATGCAGGTTTTTGTGTTCACAAGTCTGTTGAGGGATTGCACATGAAGGGGTTGAGTGCATGTTCATTTTTTCTGCTGGTCACTGTTCATTTATTTATGTATTATGTATTTGTGCCCAGATTATAGAGCACAAATTCTGTTCAGATTTACACCCTGTGCAGTCCCACTGAGTTCCTCCCAGTGGGGTCGTATGAGGTGTAAACCAGGACAGAATGGGCCCTAGGTGGTTTACAAAGTAAAAATAACAGTTTTTTCTATACCAAATGTTAGAATAATTAATATTATTAGAGTGGCCTGTACATGACCACTTTGCATGCTTGCCAAATAATAATAATACATAAGGATGATAACCCCTTATTAGAATTTTAAACCACGGAAGCTTGAGTTCAGATTCCTTCACTGACACAACTGTGTGAGAATATTTTAGCCATAGGGGTATTCTCTCAGGTAACTAGAAGTCAGGTTTTCAAAGATATTTGGATGTCTACAAATTCAGATAAGCTCATAATGGAATTTTCCAAAGTCTCTTAGTCAGTCAGGCACCTAACCTGCTTAGGCACTTTTGAAAATCTCACAGCATCCACATACTTGTCTAAATGGCTCTCTGATCCTGTAGTGCTATAGAGCCATTGGAGGGGCTTATACTCTGTCCACCCTGCCTGCTGCCAGTGTAGTAGGAAAAGGGAGCATGCTCAGTTCACCCCTTTGCTATGGTATATCACATGGCTGCTTTTTTGGCTTAATGTGGCCCCATTACAAGTTGGCTTAAGTTAGAGCAGCCCAGAGAAGTATGGCATGCATGGAGCAGCACCAGGAACAAGGGTGTGCTACGGAGAGCCTTTAGCCATCCTGTGACTGAGGGCTTGTCTACCTGGTGGGATAAGGCGCTCTAGGAGGGTGTGATTTCTAAACTGCACTAATGTGTTGGGCATTAATTTGTCCATGTAGACCCTGCTGGTGCACACTAAAAGTTCCCCAGTGTATTTTAACATAATACTGTTTCAAACAGCACTGTATGAAAGTGCATCAGGAAGGTCTACACAGAGCAATGAACATGCAACATGTAGACCCCCCCCCCATGAAGCACATTACCCCACCATGGAGACAAGTCCTCACATTCTGTCTACACTGGTTATATACATGGATCTGGCCCATTGTATACTAAATCAAAATGCTTTACTTAATATGCGGCTCTTTATACACTAAATTGATGATAATCTGTACATCACTTTGTTTACAATGGTTACATATGTCAGTTGATCATGTCTTGGATGAAGTGAATTGGGTGTTTTGAGCTCCAGGAACAAATAATTAAATACTTCCATTTGAAATATCACTCAGAGCAGGCTAATGTGCAGGCCTAATATGCTTGAATCACATCATTTATTATTTCTGCTTTGATATTTTCTGTGCAGAAAATATATTGAATATTTCCAATGTTAGGGTTAAACTGATGTTTAAAAGATTCATGGATTTTAAGGCTAAAAGAAACTATTGTGATCATCTAGTCTGAGTGCCTGAAATAGAAGCCTATCAAAAGATTTTCCAGTAAATATTGGTTCTTTGAGAAGTGTCCCTATGGGTGCTCCACTGTAGGTGCACTTGCATCCCTGCACTGCTGATCGAAGAACTTCAGTAGCAGCATCCATTGGGCCCGCACATGCGCTGTTCCCCCTCATGCTGCACCATGAAGCTAGTCAGCACGCAAGGCTAACCCCCCTCAGTTCCTTCTCAACTGCCCCTGGCTAGACATAGAGCCAGTAGCAGTCTGTTCAAACTATTTGCTTCGCAGTTAGATAGTTTTCCCAGTTATAATTCTAGCTGTAGTTCTAGTTATAATTCTTCTTTTCTTTTTCTGGACTTTTTCCCATTGGGGACCCTTCCCCTTAGCGGGGTATGCCCGGCTCCCTTGGCTTCAAGAAGTGCCACACCTGGAATGAGGCAGTCCCGGTCGTGGATAAGCACTCTGTGTACCCTTTGCCAGCAGCTCGGGCTGAGTTCCGAGAGCTCCACCAGAAAATCATCTTCATTGAGGCAACTTTCCAACCTCAGTCTCCTGGCGGACATGAATCTTCCCCACAATCGTTGACATCCAAGAGAAGTGGGTTGAAGAAGTAGGCCAGGGACCCCTCTCACAAGTTCTCTAAAAAAGAGAGTCCCCTAAGTAAGTCCAGAGATAGCTGCAAACGATCGCCATTTCGCTTGGTATCCTCAGCACCGAGACTATCTCAGTCCGGGACCCATGCCTCACTATGGCCATCGGCTCCCAGTACTGCTGACGGGCCCATGGACCCTATGGGCAAGGGCACCAAGTCGTCTTGTCCCTTGGTACTGACTAAGCACCCTAAGAAGACGCTCCTGGTACATGAATTGGCCTCAGTACTGCCAGCAGCAGTTGACCCGGCACCGGAGAGACCAGTGCAGACAGGGTCTCCATCCTCCTATCTCCCGACACTGGGACATTCGGCACTGGCAGAATTCCACCAAAGCAGAGACCTCAGCATACATCACGGCACCAAGCTTTTACTGGACACAGAGGATATTGCCATGCCATGCCCCTCCACTGTCTACCAAGGGTTCAGATAATGAGTCAGAGGAGATGGTCTCACAGTACTCCTCCCAAGCTCCATATGAGACCCACTACCAACAAGGCCTGAGAATGTACCCACAGATGGCTCTACCAACACCACATCTTGGTACAGCCACCTGTGAGTACCTCCACCAGGCCCTATGCACCACTATGGCCAACCTGGGACCTTTGGGTAGCACACCGACAGCCTGCTTCTCGAGCTTCAAGCCTGAGAACGCTCCAGGCACACACCCTTGGCCACACCATCCAGGACCTTGGAACTGCCTCAGGAGATAGAGGAACAGGAAGCCAGTCCTGAGAAGGACATAACACGAAAGACCATGTCCTCCTCTTCTCTGGTCGAAGTCGTTATGCCTCCCCAACCATCTCTGGCAGATGGGTTCCACCTTTTCCAGGAGCTGGCGAAGAGGGTGGTGGACACACTCCACATACCACTAGAGGAGGTCAAGGACACTACTATCAGCTTCTTGATATTCTCCACTTTTCATCCTCCTCAAAGATTGCCCTCCCAATTAATGAAGCCATTTTAGACCTGGCAAAAACAGTGTGGCAAACCCCGGCATTGGTGGTGCGAAATTCAAGATGTATGGACAAAAAATATGTCCTTAGCAAGGAATCAGAATTCCTCTTTTCCCACCCTCCACACAATTCCATCATGGTGGACACTGTCAATTCCCGTTGCCGACAACACCGGTCCAGAGTTATGTCCTATGACAGGAATTGGAAGCACCTTGATCTTTTCAGTAGAAAGGCGTATTCCTCGTCCACCTTACAGTTCCATATTGCCAAATATCAGGCGCTCATGGCCAAATACGAATGCACAAATTATAATAATTGTAATGATTTTATGGAAAAACTGCCAGAGGTACATTGGGAATCCTTCTAGGCCATCATACAGGAAGGGCAACTTGTGGCAAAAATATTACTACAATTGGCCTTTGACGCTGCCGACAGATCAGCTAGGTCCATCTCCATGGCAGTGGTGACACAACGGGTGTCGTGAATCCACTTGTCAGGATTCCTGAAAGAGGTTCAGTCTACGATGGAAGATCTTCCCATTGAAAGCACAAAGCTCTTTGCCAAAAAGACCAACACTTCCCTTCATACCCTGAAGGATTCCAGGGCTACCATCAGGTCACTGGGAATCTATACACTCTGGCAAGAGAGACAGTTTAGTCCTCATTCCCAGCATAGGTCATGTGCGGCTCAATACCAACCTCAGCCGCAAAGAAAGAAAGGGCAATTCCCAAAATGCAAGCTGTCGGGCCCACAACCTTCATCCCAACCCCCTGCATCTAAGCTCCACTTTTGACGGGCATGTTGAGGCGCCACAAGACCACTCCCCCCGACTGATACAACCAACATCATTGTACACCCATTTGGTCACCGATCAGCAACGTTTTGCAGTGCCTAGGAATCCATAACATCAGACCGATGGGTCTTAGAGATCGTCCAATCCAAGTACTCCATCCATTTCACCTCCCTACCCCCTCCACAACATCCTTCCCCGTCCCTCTTCAAGGACCCTTTTCACTGAAGTTTACTGTTACAGGAGATAGATCTCCTCCTCCAGTTAGGAGCCATAGAACCACTACCTCAACATCTACGAGGCAAGGTATTCTACTCTAATGCCCCCAAAGGAAAGGAGGTTGGAGACCCATATTAGACCTCAGAGCTCTCAACAAGTTTGTCAAGGCTCAGAAACTCAAGATGGTCACCTTATCAATGATCATTTCAGCCTTGGAACTGGTAGACTGGTTTTTGGCCCTCGACCTCCAGGATGTCTATTTTCACATCTTGATCCTACTAGCTCACAGATGATTTCTCAGGTTCACTTTGGGACATGATCATTACCAGTATAGAGTCCTCCCCTTCAGGCTCTCATCGGCTCCTGGAGTATTTTCCAAAGTTCTCTCAGCGGTAGTTGCTCATTTACTCTCACAAAGGATAATGATTTACCCATACCTGGACGATCGTATCCTCAGAGCCTGATCTTTCTAGGAGGCTCACCAAGTCATTGATACTACGATACACTTGTTCACAGTACTGGGTCTGCAGATCCACACCCAGAAGTGATCCCTCACCGCAGAGCAACGCCTGGAATTCATAGGCACAGACCTCAACACCCTACAGGCCAAAGCCCTCCTAACCTTCAACACAGGTTCCTGTCCCTGGTTTCACTCATAGACACAGTTCAATGCAGCCCACAACTACTGGCCAGGCTCCACCTCCAACTCTAAGGACATACGGCAGCAGGCATGCCAGTGATACCGTATGCCAGACTCCGCATGTGATGCCTCCAACTGTGGTTCAGTTCAGTTTACAGACCAAACGAACAGGTTGGACAAACCCCTGTCACTACCTATCAGGATCAGGAACTCCTTAGATTAGTGGAAGGACCTGGCCAACATATGCAAAGGGATCCCCTTCTCGCAGACATCACCATCATCGCTCCTTACCACCAATGCATCACACATAGGGTGGGGCGTGCATTTAAATGGCCTCATGACACGACAAATGGTCACCTGCAGAGATATCCCTCCACATCAGTCTCCTCAAGTTGAGAGCAGTCAAGAACACCTGTGTCCACTTCCTCCTGCTGATTGCAGGATCACACACAAAGATCCTAACAGACAATATAGCCTACATGTTCTACATTAGTCAGCAAGGGGGGATCAGGTCACCCTCCCTATGTGAGGAAGCAATGAGATTAAGGAACTGGTGCATATCCCATGACATCATTTCTTCCTGGCCCACAAAACTCAATAGTAGATAGTCTCAGTTGCGAGTGGGAAGTACACCCGTCTGTGCTACATGCCCTCATCACACGATGGGGAACACCATCCATAGACCTATTTGCCACTTACCAGAACAAGAAATGTCCATGCTACTGCTCCAGGATGAGGATGGGACAGCACTCCCTGGGCGATGCCTTTCTTTTCCCATGGGATGGGGACTTTCTTTGCACCTTCCCTCCGTTTCCTCTACTGCTGAAGGTCCTACTAAAATAAAAAGGGACAGTGCTCATGTCATTCTGGTCGCTCCTACCTGGCGAAGACAGACCTAGTACCCTTACTTGGCACAGGTCGCAACGTGCCCATCAGTCTCCCTCCCGGCAATTCTGTGCCTCCTCTCACAGGAAAAAGGGCGTACTCTGCATCCCAACCTGGGGATTCTCTACCTCAAAGCATGGCTCCTCAAAGGTGGTTCCAGCACGTAGAGAGCTCCAGATCCAGGGAAGTACAAGAGATTCTATTCCACAGTAAGAAGTCCTCCACATGACACGCTTACCTGCAGAAATGGTCCAGGTTTCAGATTTGGTGCATGTCCCAACAAATCTGCCCAACATCCACGTCTCTTCCACACATCCCAGACCATGCTCTGACCCTTAAAAAGTCAGGACTACCCTAAGCTCTTTTAGGGTCCATCTAGCAGCTATCAGAGCTTTTCACCAACCTGTAGAGGGCTACTCAGTTCTGTCACACCCAACCACAAAACGATTCCTCAAGGGTATAATCAAATAAACCTCTTCCCTCAGCCTCCACTTCCTACCCCCATGTGGGATCTAAACCTGGTACTGAGAGGGCTGACTGGGCCTAATTTTGAACCCATGGCCACCTGTTCGCTGACATATCTATCAACGAAAATGGCGTTCTTGATAGCAATTATCTCATCCAGAAGAATAGGAGAGATAGCAGCCCCGCTACAAAGTATTCTTTCTGGATTATGCTCAGGACGCATCCAAAATTCATCCCCAAGGTAACCTCTCTGTTTCACATGAATCAGTTGATTCACCTTCCAGTCTTCTATGCCACACCTCACCAAGGCAACAGGGAGGTTATACTTTATACCTTCGATGTCAGGAGAGCCCTGGCCTTCTACCTTGACAGGACAAGGGCCTTCAGGAAGTCCACGAGACCAGTGATCCCCAAACTGTGGGGTGCACCCCCTAGGGGGGCACAGAGGAACATTTTGGGGGCCCACTGGGGCCCAGGCCAGCCCCCAGGGGTCAGGGAGGGAGCACTCTGCCCCCAGCTCCACTCCAGCCCCAGCTGCAGGTCCAGCCCTGCTCCCGGCCGGGGCCCCTGGCTCTAGCTCCTGGCCCCAACTGAGGCCTCGCTCCTTGCCCTGCCCTGCTCCCACTGCCTGCCCTGTTCCCAGCCCCGGCCCCCAACCACAGCTCCTGGGGGGGTGCAAACCAGGGAAGGGAAAGGTGAGGGGAAAAGTTCGGAGACCAGTATCCTAGACTTTTCTTCTCCATTGTGGGAAGATCCAAGGACTCAGCAATATCAAACCAAAGGCTCACTAAGTGGGTCTCAAATTGCATCAGACAGTGCTACCAAATTAGCAACATGACCCTTCCATATTCAGTTTGTACACACTCCACAAGAGCGATCTCATCCATCGCCTTCTTCAAGAATGGTGGGTGCTCCACAGTCCACCCACCTCCTCTCTACTTCAGAGTTCTTGTCAATGACTCTGCAGCAGAGAAGGAATTGAGGGGGGTTAGCCCATGCGTGCTAACTACACTCGCGGGGACAGTGCATGTGTGGGCCTAATGGACCCTGCTACTGATGTGCTCCGATCTGCAGCTCAGGGACACAAGCACATCTACAGTGGAGCACTCCTAGGGACGCATCTCGAAGAACCATCATTATTGCACAAGGTGAGTTACTTCTTTATACTTGGGAGGAGAAGGCAATTAGGAATTGCTTATGTTATGTCTCCTAACCTAGTGGTTCTCCAACCTGTCTTTCTGTTGACCATTTTTGTAAGAGAGAGATCCTGTTGGGGACAGATGGATGGGATGCACACGCACATGCAAGGGGTCCTTTCTATTTGAGGTCATCAGTGACTTGATTAATGAATATGTTATCTGCTGAACCCTTCTTCTTTCCATAGAATTTTAGGCAGAATCTTAAAAGGAAACCGGTTTGAGAACTTTTTTTTAAAATGTGGAAGTTGTTGATTTTAAATCCTGCATCAACATTTGTTAATGCTGCTACCATTTGCTGCTGTGAATGTATTTTATAAAATGTGAACATCTGTGTATTATGATTATTGTATGGTGTTTATGTATAAGTGAATGCACTCAGATGTTAGGCTAAAGTATGGACACCGTGCATCGGTGTGCCAGAGAAGAGTGAAGCTGTCCTTCATCGCACCCCGTCACACCACATTTCTGTAGGAGGCAGGCAGACATTTGGTTGTTAACTCCCCAGGAATATTTTGGAGAACAGGATGTCCGGCACTGTTCACAGAACTCCACGCCTTAGAAGGAGTGGGATTAGGAGACGGATTTGGCTCCTCCTTCCTGCATTCTAGATTGTGGGTACAGGACTGCAATTTGGAGTGCAAGGTGCACCTGTAGAACACATCTAGCAAGTGCTGTTCTGCAGTGTGCTCACCCCAAGCACGACTTGCATGCGTAATGCCTCCAGGTGATGCACCTCCTCCTCCCTACCAGTGTGACTATAGCTCACAAAATTGTAATATATTCTATTAACATCTCTCTCTCTCTCTCTCATATATGTGTGTGGTCATATGGGTGGTTGGGGGTGTGTGTGTGTAAAATGTGTGTGTACGTGCCCATACCACTCACATACAAAAAACTATATACTTTACATGTAGTCAAATAAGCATTAATGGGAAGTGAAATATTGTACCTATGAGCCCTGATGCGAAGTCCATAGGAATTTTTCCAGTGACTTCATTGGGGGGGGTGGATGAGGCTCCTGAAGATTTTATTTTTTTATGGAGTAATAAAAATGTTTGATTTCACTCCTAACTCCATTATATTCCATAATTTATAACAAACATTACTAGAAAGATGGCTTTGTTGTTACTCTGGTTTTAAAGTTGAGAAGCTGTGCCCAAGGAACCTTGTGTTAAGTGAATATTATCTGTAAACTTGAATGGTTATCAGAACCTAAAACACCTGATGAATTTTTAATATTCCATCTTAAAGTAAATTGTTCTCTAGGAGTTTTTATATATCAGAAGGAGAAGCCAAAGTATGTGTGTACTAGTTGAGAGGAACTTAACATTTTGTCCAGTTCGTGTGTTTATCATTCATTACTTTATAACATAGTACAGCTGTAATTGATGGTGCTGAGCCAAGTGCTAACTTTCTTTAATGTATGTTTTTAAGAAAACGGGGGAAATGTTTGGATGTGTGACACACACAGATCTAGTTCAATATGTGCTTCAAAGATCTTTTTCTTCTCGGTTTTCACTTTTTAGTTTAAAATGATGGTACTGCGAGTTCTGTCAAACTGATACATTGTTGTAGCAACTCTCCATTTAAATGCATCTCACTCTGTTGTACGTGGTATTTGCATATTTAGCAGAACAAAACAGTAAGTTGGTGGATTTGAAGCTGAAGAAGCTCCTAGAAGCTCAGCCACAGGTGGCAAATTCACTCTCCAGTGCGGCTCAGAAAGCTGTAACTGATAGCTCAGAGCAAGACATTAAGGTAAGTTTTGATTAATGCTTTTATCTCAGGACCTGTGTGTTCTGATTTCTGTTTTGTACTTTATGATGAGGAAAATAATTTCTTATCAAATCCATCACACTAAGAAATGCAGAGAATCTGCAAGGCAGTGCAGCTGCAGAGTTTGCAGTTCAGCGGGGTTTTTCTGTATATTAATCAACACGTTTTCTATTTATATTATGATTTTTTTTTAGCCATACTATCGCTGTAATTGGCTGGCGTAATCGTGAGATCTGTATGAACTCCTCTAAATTCTTACGGTTCAGCTTACCACTTAAATCTGAAATGAAGGCATAGGAAGAAACAGTGGACTCAGTCTTGCTCCTGATGAAGTCAGTGGCAAAATTCTCATTGACTGCAGTGAGAGCAGAATTGGACACCACATATTTTTCTTCCCTTTCAAGTCTCATCACCTGTTTTGCTCAACCAAAACTAGAATGTATTATGTTGTAAAAATGTATACAGGTCTGTGGAATCTGGAGGTGAGTGATTCTGAGAAAAATGAATTTTAAGACAAGTATATATGTTACATGCTTTGTCAATCTTTAATGTACACCATTTTAACATACAGTACATACCTCTGAGTTTTCCATTTCATTTTCTTAATTAAGCCCTTTTAAGTTATTACAACTAAATAAAAAATAGCCTGTGCATGTCATTAATATCTCTATGGCTTTGGGGCACTTCCAGTTGTGTATAACTTTTCACCCACCTGCAGACTGTGGGGACAGCACTGCTGACTGAAAGGATTTCCTTCCCCAGATACAGAGATGCTTTGAAGTCCCAAAACAATGACTTTCATTGCTTTTCCCTTACACTGTCGGTTCCTATAAATTGGTGATGAAAGTGTGTGGCAGCAGTAGAGGACTTTCGGTCTCTATCTTTGAACAAAAGGAAGCCTGGATCAAGTCTGATTTTTGCGTTCAATTTAGCTTTCTGCAGTGGATTTAATGCAAAATGAAGCTGGCCCAAGAATAATACAATGGATTGAAAAGGCTAACTGAATTAGTGGGCTTAGAGGAATACATTTGTAAAGTGGCAGAAGTCCCTAGTCATAAAAAGGTTTCTTAAAATGGGATTTACTTGCTAATCACACAGATATTTTAGCATGTTGCCAGGCCTAAAAAATTAGCCTTGTTTGTTTATTTTGGTAAAGACGTGAGTTCAGACTGTCAAATAGCTATTGTCCTAACAACAGGAAGACACCTTTTATTTAAAAGCAGAATCATAACAGCCCAAAAACATACATCTGAAAAGACATACATCTAACGAGTGTGATACTTTTTTAAAGCTTAGTTCAATAAATGGCACACAGGCACCTTCATTAGGGCAATTTGATATCGGCTAACCTGATGAAAAGGGTGTTTCTTTGTAAAGCTTTTCTGTATTAATTGATTTTTTTTAAGTTACTCCAACAAAAGGTGCAACTTAACAGCATGCCTTTGTGTATGTCTTTTTAACGAAGAGTTTAAAAATGGTATGGCAAAGAATATATGGTGTCCATCTGTTCTCATGGAGCTTTCCGCATTGAGTTGGATTTGTGTTTTAATAAAATGCAGTTTACACGTTTATAAATGAGGCATTCTGTGTTTGTGGAAAAGGATAAACTGTTACCTTCCCTTGAGGATTCTGTATCCCAGGCCTCCTTGAGGCTAGAGAATAGGCCATTGGAGAACTCCCTCATTACTGATTGTCTCAATGCAGAGGAAGGGCAAAGTCTTGGTAGCTTTTGATAACCAGTTTCAGCATTCAGCAGGCTTAGCTATTAGTCATGCATCTTAGCCTTTCCCTATTTACTTTCAAAACACTTAATAAAAATAATAAAAGATTAGGTATAAAATGAAATATTTGTTTGGTACACAGCACCTCGGTATCTGCAGTTTCCACACATTGCAGTGGTTCAGTCTTCTGGGATATTTCATGTTGATAGAACCATTTGAATTTGTTACCAGTATTAACATAGGAAGCTCTGGAAAAGATAATTGTAGTTTCCTTAGCTGTAAAGGGCTTACTTACAAATCTGGCTTTGGAAAGTTATAGCTGATGAAATGCAGTTCAGTGGGATAGTATTATAATCCTACCTTTTAGCCTTCATCCAGCATTAGTGGTTTATCTCAATGGGCATAAAATTAGAAACTAGTTCTTCTTGTCATACAAGTCTGTGGGACTATACAAAACGATAGAATTCTTTACTGGGCAGAATTGTGAGGGAGAAAGACTAAAAGCAACATGCTTTTAAAGTGATTATAGATCATGTTTAGGAGTATACACAGTGCAGGTTGGCACTAATGTATACCATGCAGGACGAATTAAAGTTGTAAAAGAGTTATCTGTCATTTAAAATCCACATCACTCAAAGATATTGGTCATAGTTAACAGATCTCGCTGTTGAGTAATACAGAGTCCTGCCTGATGATGCCAAACAAACCAAAACCAATCACCATCAAAAAAAAGTTCATCACTCTGCTTCTTTTTCAGCAGCTGATACTTTTATTCCACACAAACAGCAATGTGAGTTGTGAAATTCTCTGCAAAACCTGCATTGTGTTCTGTCATTGAAACATACCTTTCCAATGTGTGACTTCACATTTGTAAACAAAAGAATCTGTTGTATGTCTTGTTTTTCTGGCAGAATGGAACAGAAGAACATCGTGCTGAGCGATTACAAAAAGCAACAGAACGTTTTAGAAATCCTGTTGTGTTCAGCAAGGACTCTACAGTCAGGAAAACTCAGCTCCAGTCTTTCAGTCAATATGTTGAGAACAGACCAGGTAGGAGAAAATATAAAACATGTTTTCCCATCTTATGATTTAGTAACATTTAACAATAAATATATTAAAATCCTGATAATGTACGTCCACATTTCAATACACAAATATCAAGCTTTATAATAATTGTACATGTCTTTCCCCTTTTTTCAAGAGATGAAAAGGCAAAGATCAATACAGGAAGATACAAAGAGAGGAAATGAGGAGAAGGCAGCGATAACTGAAACTCAGAGGAAGCCATCAGAAGATGAAGTGCTTAATGTATATTAATTTTTTGTCTGGTTTCATGATTGCTGATAATTCCAAACTGTATGTGGAAATAGTGCCTTTATTTGTTAAAATGAGATGTTAGGGTTTTTTAGATGTCAATCTCCAGTGCATTCAAAGCAGAGTGAGAGGGGTGCGCTGTTGAATTAGTCTGCAGTGTGGTGATAATTGTCAGATAAAAAAAAATGAATTTTTCAGAGTTCCATAGCCCCAGCTTCCTTGAGACATTTCCATCAGGGCACTTCCCATAAAGAGATTCCAGTATTGATCTACCGGGAGGATTTTAATTATTACAATAGCAGATACCGCAGAGCTGCAGTTAGAGGGAAGAGTCACATGAGACCTGCTAGAATTTCTCAGCCAACCCATTTTGTTGGCTTGGGTTAATGGGTGTTCAACCTTTCCATTATCCAGATCAGCCGTGAATTACTAGCTGAATGATGTTTGCATTAATATAATATATATGGTAATTTCTTCACTTAATTAACGGGGAGGTTCAGCTCAGTAGGGGTATGGGCTGATCATGTGTAAAATTGATTTGTGAGGGAAATATTTGATAGACCGCAGGGAGAAAGCTGCTTTTGATGGACAGCTGCGGGACAGAAGCAGGAAGAACAAGTTTTAACCTGAATTTTTTGACTGGAAGCACAACATAGTCTTTGATGGTGGTCATATGTTGCTGTCCACAATTTGTCTAAATGTGTTCATTCTTTTTGCTGAAGCAATTCAGTGCCAGTTAGAGAGTTTGTAATGCTGTGATACCTATAGTAAATCACCTAACTTCTTAACAATCTCTCAGCTACTTTATTAGCATAGTTGTGCTTTAGCAAAGCTGGTAAGGTCTTGCTCAGTGAATTCACATTATAAATGCAGATAATACACATGAACACTTGGAATATTTCATCCTGACACAGCATTTCTTTTCATCTTCTAATAGCATTGTGAACAATTCTGCATGCTGACAGTGACATTTTTATACTGTTTTCAATTAATTTTAGTTGAAAGGCAATATATTTCACATATCATACATCACTTCAACTCGCCCACACTAATTCTCTTGTTCATGTACTCCACTTAGAGGCTGTCTCTCAGTAATTTTGCTGTGGCTACGAGACAGGTGAAAAAAAGTTTCCTTTAGAACTGATGCTATTTGCTGGTGTGACCATAGTGTGTTGCAACAACATGCCTATTTCACCAGGTGCCCAAGATCTTAAAGTTCCAGACTTGTTACATATAGTTGTGGGACTTATGCCATCCTCTCAGACCTTCACAGTGAATTTATCTTTATTTGCAGTAATACCCTGCTGTAATGATTGTTATCCCTATTGTCTGACTGTGAAGCTGTACTGACTCTTTCAGCAATATTTAGTGAGAAACAATTGAAAAAATTCAGTCAAATTAGTTGTGAGACTCTAACTAATCCAGCAACAAGTTAGCCAGTGATAGGGAAATACAGATGATAAAAGAGCCTGCATTTTCCCCCCTATTCCCCAAGGATAATGGCTGTAGGTATATCCCTTTGCAAAGGACAAGAGGAATCTGAAAACAAGCCTCATCTGTATTAAGCTTCTCAACCTTAAAACTGTCTCAAAGAGCCTTGGGGAGAATTCCTGAAGGCTTATTGGTGATTATGAAGAAAATGTGGAGGAACTGTCCCTGAAATAGTAGTATTCTCCTTCTAACTTCTTTTGCATAAATACCCCTACTATAATGTATCAGCACTTCTATGTCAGCCTTTTATGTCAGCCTCATCTATACAAACATTTAGTTTGCAGCAAGATGGGATGTGAATCTACCTCTTGCTAGCCTGTCACAGACTAACTCTCTGTGTGGACCCTGCTGACGTACAGTAATAGTTCGTTAATGTACTTTGATCAAGCCCTAGGCTAGCAAGAGGTAGATTCACACCCCAGCTTCCCACATGTAGACGGGCCCTAAGAGAATGTCCCAAATGAAAATAGTGATCCAAAGGCTGTTGAACTCAATCTGGCCATATGAAAATAACTGTGGGGTACTGAATGACCACTCTCTACATCCTAGTGAGAGATCCAACTATTTTGTAAGTCAGGATTGTTCACTGAGGATGTTTGTGGAAATTTTGTGAGATTTGTGAGGATCAATATATATTGTCCTTCAAGACAGTGCTGAAACATGTAGGATACAGAGGACAGACTTGACTTTTTAGTGCTGTATAACTTTTCTGGTATGAAAACGTTTTAAAGTGATTTATAAAATCTACGTACAGGGGCTTCATTGCAGTTGGGGATTAACAAAACTGGGAAGGAGGAGCAGATCTAGTTTGTAGTCCCATTGCATTTTAGAGACTGCAGTGGATTTTGACGCCACCTGTCAGGATAAGAATCACTGCTACAGTAATTACCAATACTTTTACAGATCATTGTTTAACAGGGCAATAGCCTGCAGTAGGGGAAAAGTGAAGAAGCATTACAGCCTAGTCCGGTGAGTGTCATCAGTAGAATTGACACAGAGGAACTAGATGCAAAAAGAAAGGAAGTTTTTGTTTTTCTAATCCCAAAGCCCATATTTTGCATTGTCACCAAGATGCTCTTGTGATGGTTCTTTCTCAAAACACGGCCCCTAAAAGTTAGCATTTTAAAACAAAATAAAAACTGGATGTAATATAAATGGCACATAACAGATCAATGTAAATAATAATATAGATAGTACCTTTGGATTATTGCTCCAATATGTTCTGTATTACAACAGCTCTTACTTAGAAATAAATTATACAGAATTTCAAAAAAATCAGGTAGTTTAAAACTGCAAAATCAACATCTAGACACTGAAATATTCTCTAAGGAAACTATGCTTTTTTTAAAAAAAAAAAAATAGTGCACCCAAATAATGATATTTGGCAAAATTGCGAGGTTTATAAAATGTAAGTGTTAGCTTTTTGGTAGTGAGCACGATATTTGGTTGTTTAGGTAAGTGTCTTACTAAGTGTTTGAGGAAAGGAAAAATGCAACTTACAAGTGATGTTTTTTCTTCTTGTTTGTTCTCTTTAACAGAAAGGGTTCAAAGACACCAGTCAGTATGTTGTAGGAGAATTGGCAGCACTAGAGAATGAGCAAAAGCAAATTGACACCCGTGCCGCGCTGGTGGAGAAGCGCCTTCGCTATCTCATGGACACAGGTACGGTGCCCAATTACACTGTAAACAGTTTTGGCAAATTGAGCGTTCACAAACTCTTATAGAGTTTTGGAAGTGTGAATCTTTGAAGCCTGAATGTTCAGCAAAACTGCCTTGAAAATAAAAAGGCTGCGATTTGCAGCCACCTCTCTGGGCCCTGGTGATAAGAGTGCCTTCATGGGAAGTGATAACTTACCCTGATACCGTGTGAGCCAGCACTATTGAACAGTGTGCTCATCCATGCAGAGTTGGAATACACATCTGTGCCTCATTGATATGCCACTGCTAAAAAAAAAAAAAAAAAATAAGATCTTCACTGTGCTACTGATTCAGAGGAAAAAGGGGAAAAAAGGAGAAAAAAGAAGAAAAAAAAGGGTTTGGCCAGCTAAAGCCATGTACTGCATGAAACAGAGCACAGTATGTGGGGGGAGGCTCCATTGATGAGATCACTGAAATTTGAGAATATTATCTGGTTACTGATGCTGCACAATTTTGTATTTTTATTTTTTCTTTTCAAGAGAGCAGGTTTTAAAAAGTCTGTAATACTTTGTGTTGCAGGTGCAGTTGAAAGGATTAAAGTATATAATCAGGTTTTTGTAAAATGCATTCTGGTTGCAAGTTCCCGTCCACTGTGAATGTTAGATTGGTATTAAATGCTGATTATCATCATGGATGGGGAAGGTTTAAAAGCATCATGCGGTTTGGAACAAAGAGTACTTCAATATTCGAAAAATAAATAATGCTTACTGTAATTCAGAAAATACTGATCCTGCCTTAGAAAGATAACACTGTTGGGAAGAAAAGTTAATTGCTGCACGTTATTTTGTGGTTAAGTTATCTTTATATATGTATACAATATTAATACCAACTTAAGGTCTGACTTTAACTTGGAAAGCAAGGTTATGTAGGGGTAAGCTAAAAATTCAGTCAGATGTTGTTATTAATTTATACTGTTGTATAAAGATGAATAAACTTAAATTAAGTACCATGGCGTGAAATGGGGATGCAATATCTGTCCAAAATTGTAGGGTTTTTAAAAATTTGTTTATTTCCTAACATACCTTTGTTGTTTGATATTTTTTTAATTTTAAAGAAAAAAAATTTCACACACAAAGAATCTGTCTCCCTATATGAGTGTACAAATTAGAACCCTGATCCGTCAGCAGTTATGGGCTTTATTAGTGCCTGGAGAGTCCAGGACACTGCTTTTTGTGATGCTATAGAATTAATATATAAATATACTATCACACACCCTTGTGTGCATTCTGTTTGTGTGTGTGGGAGAGAAAGAGGGAGATTATTTACTCTGAAAAAAACTTATAGAATCATAAAATGTGTGTCTTGAAACAATTTTTAAAAGGCAAGTGAACTCAGAGCATCTCCTCTGGACATATACTGTTTGCATGCACGGTAGCCAGGTTGTTTAAATCTAATTGTTCCTAGTCCTTGTTGTTTTTGTTAATATTTTAAAAGTCATTTTTTCTAAGTTTTAAAGTACAGAAATTGTTACTAGATTCTTCAGGTCCTGGACATAGTGAAATGGACTTCTGAAGTAAAAACAAATATTACTTTGTAAGTGTCCCAGTGTGGGACGGCAAGTGTAGCACAGAGTGAATTTACATAGCAAAGGTGTATAGGTTTATAACTGGGATGCTGATGGGGCCCCCTTACCTATAGGGTACAAATGGTGCAACTATAATGAGAAACATTCTTTTGGGATTCTTGGTCTATTTGCATTTCACTATCAAACTTCCTTACATAATGCAGTTCTACATTTACATAAATGGTTTGACTAGTACGGGGTGACATTCTGTATTTGCCTTCTCAGAATAACAGCACAAATGTGGGGGGTGAGGACACATTTCAAGACTAGAGATCTTGCCTGCACTTACCTTCATAGACTCAAAGCAGGGCTTCTCAAGCTTTTTCAAACTGTAGATCCCGTTTGAACAGTATCAGCTCATGTACCATCTCCCCTTCCAGTCAATATCCCATTTGTCATCATACAACATCCCTGGGGAAGCTACAGAAATCTCTGACGTGGACAAATAATATTAGGAAAATGTTTGTGTTGTTAACTGTCTTTAGTGTGATATAACCTTTGTGGGGGGGAGAAAGCCACGGTCTCCGTTTGCTCTTCTTTTAAAATTCTGCTCCACTGTGTTCTTTTGTGCCCTGGACATGCTTCCCTGCCACCTGTTCCTAGTCTCCCTTGCTTCACTGCAGATACTTCCCTACTGCCTGCTTCTCTTCTCCCACTCCTCAGTGCATACCCTTCCTCCTGGAGCCTTATGATGGTGTCTGGCAGCTCCAGTCCTGTTGGTGGCTCTGTCCAAAAGGGTGTCTCCATTTTCCTCACCCATTCCTCTTAATGGAGTGGCCCCTAATGGAAGCAGCTAGGCAGACTGCTCCTCTGCCTCGTTTCCAGCTTCTTTTACAGGTGTCCAGGCTTCTCTTCTTCAGCTCCTGAACGCCTACAAGAGAATCTGGAAACAAGAAAGAAGAGTCAGCACCAAATGACCAACCAGCGTCCCATGGACCACCAGCAAGTGCTCTGTAGATCAAAACTTGAGAGCTGATGCAGAAAAAATTACCACAACCGATAGGGTACAAAATCGCTATAGGGAAGATGATTGTTGATCTTTTGTGGGCTGTGGAAATTTTATCCTAGCCACTGGTACACATGTTGAGAAAACAGTGTTGCCAATTCTCACCATTTCATTCTGTCTTGGTATTTGGTGTTTTTCTTAAAATCCCAGCTTCTAGATTCAAGAGATCACATGAGAACCTCAGCTCTCGTTTTTTTTAAAGTAAGTTTCTAGCCCTCATAGCTGTGGGGAAACGCTTGAAAACATGAAGTAAGTATACGCTAGAGGTTCAGAACCAGAAGACAAATAAAAATAACCCCACATTGGTTGTTATTTTTTTTTAATATCATGATTGTGGAGGCAAGTCTCATGATTTTTAATGCTTGGATTTGGCAATACAGGAGACACCTTAAGAGAGCGGAGTTAATGTAAACTCTGGCCATTGCAGCCACAGGATTTTCTAGTAACTCTTCTGGTGGTTCTGCCAGTGGAGAAAGTAGGGACATTGTTTGCCCATCCCCATTGTCTCTGCTGCTGACTAGGCCTTCTACCCTTTTTCCGTGAAGTTTGGCACTGTTCTTTATTAGACATCCTTCAGGAAGAGAGCTCTCTTTCCTCTGCCTCCTCCTCCTCCTCTTAGGCAACAACGGTTTTATTTGGGACAGTTAGTACTCTTTATGGCCACCTGACGATTCTTCGTTTTCCTACCTACAAGCTCCATTTTATTGTTCAGTCAGGGAGAGACTGATTCAGGCTACATCTTCTTTAAATATCCATTCTGGCTGATTAACATGCATTTGCCATTCATCTGCCTCCCATTCCTACACATGAGGTCATTAAAGTGGAGGGATCAGTCCCTTTTCCCAAGCAGCATTCCATGTGACACATTTACTCTGGTTCAGTCAGATATAGTGACTGTGCCTTGGAGAGTACAGGCTTTGGTGACTGGAAGAATTCATGGTTTTTACCAAAGGGGAATCACCCAGGGCTGATAAAGCATAGGCAATCTACCCATGGGTAGAATCCCAGCTCCTGGAAGCATGTGATTGTAATCTCAGTTCACTTTTTCTTTAGGGCTTGTCTACACTTACCAGAGGATCGACGCTGCGGCGATCAATGCATCAGTGGTCAATTTAGCGGGTCTAGAAGACCCGCTAAATCGACAGCTGATCACTCTCCCGTCGACTCCTGTACTTCACCTGATCAAGAAGAGTAAGGGGAGTCGATGGGAGAGCATCTCCCGTCAACGTCGTGTAATGTGGACCCCGCGGTAAGTAGATCTAAGCTACGTCGATTTGAGTTACTCTATTCACGTAACTCAAATTGCATAGCTTAGATCGACTTTTCCCTTTAGTGTAGACAAGGCCTTAAAATGAAAGTTTTGGCATCTATGTTGCAAAGAAAAGCTTGAAAATGTGACCCGAGGATATTCAGTACAATGATGTCCAAAATAATATTTCTGAGAAGTGTGAATTGCCCCATTCCATTCATCTGTATGGGGTGTTAACTCCAGTGACACACTGCCAATGCCACACCTGCAGAGAATTGTGTATGTGATAGAAGGCGTACCTGGCCCACTCACCCAAGCAGGTATACCCCAACTGCTAGGGTAAGAAGTGGAGCGGATGTCCCATCTGCTGCCATCACTGCATCTCCAGAGAGAGGGAGGGGCTCTGCTACTCCTGAGGGGAAGGGGATGCCCCTGCTCTCTAGTGGGGATGGGGCTGCAAGGATGGATTTACATGGCACCCAAGTCATGGTGTGTCTAAGATCCTGGATTTCATTAATCTGGCCCTGGAAGCACCCTTTCAGGATAGAGAGCAGAATCCCTGGCTGTTAGCCAAGGGAAGCTTATGGAACTTCCAGCAGCCAGGGAGGAAATTTGGAGTGGATAGGGCCTTGCATTTATTATCGGCTACTCACAGTTTCACTAATAACACTTTTCTGAGGTTGTTAAAAATAAAAGTAATTAAAATTACAGGTGACTGACTTACATTTGAATCTGAGTAGTCACGTGTTTATTAATATTTTGTAATTTATGTCACCGGTTTGGTGTATACGTTTCCTGTATTAGCAATACTTGCTCTTTGCACTTAAAATGAAAATGTAATCGCACCTTTTTCCAGTGAAATATAGTTTATTGGTACATTGTAAGACTGTGAGGAAAATCAGCATTTCAGTGACACGAACACAATCTGAATAAGCTGATGTCATATCTGCGATTACACCCTAAATATCTGTAATGGTTACGCTTACAGAAGGGCCTTTTCACTGCCACTTCTGAAATATAGTATAACAAAGGCTCCAGCCTCTGGAAGTATAGGAGAGAAAAGGCAGGATTGAAGGTAAAAGTAATTAGATGAAGGCAAAAATAAGAGGAGGTATTTGTATAATTGCATATAAAAATCACATAATTTAGTATCACTGATTTCCTTTCCTCCCCCATTATAATGACTTGACATTAAATGATGACAATGGCAGGATTATCTTGCTTTCTTTCAGCGTTGTACTTAACCATGTTGTGCCTAGCCTGTGTTATGGATAAGGTAGTTTTGTCTCCACTTCTGATAGTCTTTTCCCTCACTGCAAATCTTTGTATCTACTGTATCGATCTTAAGGTGCTTATTGCCTTGGTATCTAAGCACCAATCAAAATGCAAATGCCACATAATACAACAAAAGCAAATTTAAAAAAGCTTAGTTTAAAAATCCTTAATCTAGCTCTCTTTTTGGTCACTATTTTCTCATGCATTACAAAAACAGCTACTGGAAAAAATGTACAGCTATGAAACATTTGGTTATCTGACCACAGGGTATGAAGAGTTTTTAATTGTTTTTTTGATTAGCTACAAGCTCATAAATTCAGGTAAATGCACATTTGTATTTTCTATGTGAGAGTCTGTACATTACCAATGGATGAACATGTTTAGGGTACTGTATAAGGATTAATGAAATAACGAAAACTGTGCTTCTGCTGATTGACCACTGATGGTGAATATAATTGAATTAGCAGTGCGCTAAAATAAATGTAGACAAAATAAATATAGACAAGAGAATCTGGTCAAAGCTTCTGTAATGTTTTAGATTAATAGGCATACAGAATTCTTCACATTTTTTATTACGTTGTCCCTAGATGAATTCAAAGTAATTGGGGTGGTTAATTTTATTTACACAGAGCCGTTCACAGCGCATTAAATAATAGAGATAATTGAACAAGAATTGTCAAGTGTGTACTGATATCAGACATATTACAGAAGGGAATGTGCATAAAACTTCATTTCTATGCAGCCATTGTTTATGGTAATTAAGTACACAGATTTATCCCTTGGTTGCCTTCCAAGCTTATGGCAACTGCTATTGTTGTGCTCCATTAATATGTAATCAGGAAATAGTTTAATTTTCTAATCTGCAGTTTGAGAATTCACTTTCTAACAACTCTTAATTACTGCATTGCCCTAATGATGCTCATGGTTATGAAAATTGAACCAATAAACTCAGTGGAAGAAGCCAGGGGGGATTATAATTCCAGAGGTGGTGCTTACTTAATAAACTTGTTATGCCTTCACCAGAGGGAGCTCAGTGTCCTTCAAAAGCATCTAGTTTTATATTTCAGAATTTTTTGTATCTGCTGTGTAAAGAGTTAACGTACAGTAGGGGGGGTTGTTGTAAATTGATTCACTAGAGAACTAGATATGTGATAATATCACCAATTTGGTATTTTTCAAACTGTATACTAATTTTACAATTTAATTGCTCAGGGAATAGCACAGTCAGTTTAAGCTATTGTTTTATATTGGCTTTATGTATTTTATTTTCCCTGAAGTTTGCTTTCTTTCATTAGCAGCATTAGCACACAAACAATACCATCAGACCCTGGGACCTCTCTAGCTCTACACACGTGGACACACACACACTTTTTTTTATATTCACCAAGTCAGATTTACTCCCTTTTCAGTTCACTGGTTTTTTTCTCAGCCTAATTCCGATCTCACTGACACTGATTTTACATTGGTTTAACACTGTTGACAGCAGTGGAATCATTTCTGCTTTATGCTGCGGTAACATAGATCAGAATCAAGCTCACAACGTCAAATTCACTGTGATTATTTCATCTAGTTCTCAAAACCTTCACTTGAAATATCCAGTCCTGTAAGTAGGAGAATCAATAAAGAGGTACAGGGTAGTTATTTAAAATATCAATATTTACCTACATTTACCATATCGTGTTACCACAATTTAGAAATAGAAAATGTCTGTGGTATCTCAGATAGCACTGTGTGGTAAAGCTTGGCAAACATTGACTTTATAATGGCAACTAGTGTAATTTGGGGTCTCCTATACAACATTGCTTCTCATCTTTTTAAAAAAAACTCATACCCAATTTCAACACTCCAGGTGCCCAAAGCAGGGGCAGGATTACCATCTCTTATCCACTCTTTCACCTCTCCTTTTTCAGCGTGTAAGCTTTCTTGTCAATAGAACTAATTACATGGTGAACCAAACAACAAACATTAGAAACACTGCAAACACATGTGTTAAATCACTGCAAATTAACTCTTACCAATCTAAAAAGCAGTGTATGCTTTGTTGCCATCATGTGAAGGAAAAATCATTTATATTAATTAATTAGCATTTTACACTGCTTTGAAGGTACAAAGAATTGAGCTTTACAAGAGCTAAACATCATTTGTTAATAGAAAAGGAATAAAGGTTCATTTTAAAAGTACATGCAAAAAAGAGGTTTTAAGCAGTTTATGAAGTTTGTTGTTAACGAAATGAAATTTTCACTTTTAATAGAAGAGATTATCTAATGAAGTTTTCATATTTACTCCTTCCGCCATCATATCCCTCCTTGTCCTCAGATTATGACTCCCTGACAGATTAATTTTCTTTTTGGAGCGATTTGATATATATGTGTGTATCTAGTTATCTCTAATGGTAGTCATATGTACATATATAGGGAAAACTTACTTGGATATACTGTACAAACCTTTATTGCATCACAGAAATAATGACTTATTATTTATTTCTTCATATTAGATGTTTGTATGCACAAATGCAGTTTCTTTATGTGAGCGCACACTACAAATGACAGTGGAGTTTACAAAACAAAGTGGGTCATTAGGTAGTTGGAAGACTGACTTGGTGATGCCAAAACTGCTGATTTCTTGTTTCTTCTTCCTTATCTTCAGTGTTGTCAACAGCTGTGGTGAGAACATGCCTAACAGCTATATTATCCAGAAGCCAGCTCTATAATGTATTTTTTCTTGCTACAGCAGTAGTATCTGGCTGGCTTCTTGGACAGCTTCAGGGCTGGCTGACTGACACCATTGTTAACCATGCTTGTGGCCGTGAAACTGCCTTTGGAGTTGTCTTGGGGTCAAGTTGCCAGTAAACTGGGTTGCTTTGTGCTCCTGGCTGGTATT